>NC_069509.1:93503818-93506318 GCF_027579735.1 Bombina bombina
TATTTCCAAACCTCTGAATTTTAAAAGTCTTTTGTCACTATTATGAAACTCAGCAAAGTGCCGTGCTACACTGCTAGTTTTTGTACACTTGTTTTTGATGTCCCTTTTGTGTTCCTTTATTCTTTCTTTGAGCTCCCTATAGGTTTTACCTATATAATACTGGGGACAATTACAGGAGACCATATAAACTACTCCTTCACTCTTACAAGTTATACGTTCCTTTTATTGTATGGAAGGACCCAAATTTATCACAAAAGTTCTTGCCTACTAGCATGTTAGTACAAACTGAGCAGTGTGAACATTTAAAATTCCCATTCTTTTTACTGGTTAACCAATTCCCTGTATTTTTATTTTCAAAATGGCTCTGAACCAGAAAGTCTTTTAAATTTGGAGCTCTTTTTGGAGTCATTAGTGGAGATTCTCCTACAAATTTCCCAATTGATTTATCAATCCACAATATGTGCCAATGTTTATTTAGGATTGAACGAATATCCTGCCATTTTTGATTATAAGTTCCTATGAATCGAACCAAAGATGATTCTGATTTATCTTCTGATTTCTCATATAGTAGGTCTTCCCTATTTTTACTTTTGGTTTTGTTAAAAGCTCTTTTTAAACATTGTTGTGTGTAAATCTTTTGTTTAGAGCCCCTGCTTCAATTTTAAACTGTTCAATTTCTGAGCAATTTCTTTTATGTCTCAGAAATTGGCCATAAGGAATGTTTTGTATTAGTTTTTTTGGGTGATGACTGTCAAATGATAATAGGGAATTCCCTGCAGTATCTTTACGAAATGTGGCTGTTTTTAGACAGTTATTGTCATTGATAATGCGTAGATCTAAAAATGTAAGTAGATCTAAAAATGTAATCTCATTTTTGCTATAACTGTAAGTCAATTTTAAGTTCCATTCGTTCTGATTTAATTTTTGCATAAATTCTATGAGTTTCATCTCAGTGTCCTCCCAAAGGAGGAACACGTCATTGATGAATCTTAACCATAGAGAGGATCAAAGAAAGAATAAAGGAACACAAAAGGGACATCAAAAACAAGTGTACAAAAACTAGCAGTGTAGCACGGCACTTTGCTGAGTTTCATAATAGTGACAAAAGACTTTTAAAATTCAGAGGTTTGGAAATAGTGGATTTAAAAGGTAGAGGAGGCAATCTAGATCAGATTCTACTGTGCAAGGAAAGCAAATGGATTTTTAACCTGAAAAGTCTTAAACCAGATGGCTTAAATGAAGAGTTAAATTTTGGCTCTTTCCTGGGAGATTGAAGTAATATACATAATAACAATAACTGTTAATAAATAGGTATCTAACTAAGACACTATGAAAAATATCCAAATCATATCAATGAAAAATTTAAAAGATTCAATCAAAAGTCATTTTTCATAAAGAAATAAAATATTAATGTTGTTGACCCTGTAGTGTATGAACTAATAACATTGGAGTATTTAAAATAGAAGATGTGTGATTTCATTATATTGTATGTTGATAATAGCATAGCAATATAGATAGTTATATTTGTTTAACATTTCACCTGAATGGCTTTAATATGTGGTTAAAAAGTGTTTTGAAGGCGGAGCATATTGTTTAAATATCATGGAGAGCAATCTCCAATCATGCACAGCCGGAAGAAGCCCGAATGGAACCCGGGTGAAACGCGCATAGCTGCTTGTCTGTTTGGTTGGAGCGGTGCAACAGCTGAGCACCGTCCAACAGCTGATTTCCCAAGAAAGTCATACTTCCGCTGAAAGTTAAGGCGTGCGGATGCACTGAAAGAGCCGAAAAACTGCGGAGGATAAAGCAAAGGTGATGAATCCAAACCCGGTCTGTATCGAAACAGTTGGAAGCAACGAGCAGGTAGATATGGCACCATGACATGTTACTATCAAAACACAGAGGAAGCAGGTACTTGTTTATTTTGTCTCTACACGCAACATAGAGCTGTCACAGCGAGTTTAAATGTGGTATGAAAAGTTGCCATTTTTGATGGAAGTGATACAGTTATAAATTTGCATCTGAGAGTGCGAAGATACAAGTTACACCTGCTGTGTTAATGTTGCTGATTTGGTGCGGCTCCTGCATTAATGTTGATTTCCAAAAAATTTTGGGATTACAAATATGCCATATGAAGGCATTTGAATCTATTCAATACCGGTTAATTAACAGACTAACTTACTAACTTCCACTAACAACCCGGGTTGTGGACTTTGTGCTTTACATTTGGGGATCATGCTTATGATTTGTTGTAATGCTGCAAATGATATATAAATTTTGTAATCACGCATGTCTACATAGTATGTGAATTATTGACTTATAAATCTTTCTTTGTCTAAAATAATATTTTTCCTGACATAGTTGGGTGCTGGACAAATAAGGGTCTATTTTTTCTTGTTTTTGTATATATATATATATATATATATATATATACACACATACATACATACATATATATATATATATATATACACACATACATACATATATATATACAGGG
>NC_069509.1:93511318-93531318 GCF_027579735.1 Bombina bombina
AATTTCCTCAGCTCATCAGAGTAAGTTCTGTGTAAAAAGTTATACTTCAGCTGCTGCTCAGCTGCAGGTAAAAAAATAAAATAAAAAATGAAGAAATGAACAGCAGCCAATCAGCACCAGCAGTGCTGAGGTCATCAACTATTTTACTGTGATCACTTAACTCTCATGAGATTTTATTGTAAACTTCCTTACACTGAATAGGGAAATAAGATGAGTGTGCACAAATGCTTGCTCCTTCCGCTGTCCGGGGACAGACATACTGATTTGTTGCTTAGAAGTCCTTTACAATGGGATGTGGCTACTGAGGAACTTTTGAGGTAAAATATATTTCTTTTTTACATAGAGATGTTCAGGTGATATTTCTAGTCAGCTTTTTACAGCTATACTGCATCACTTTCAAGTGTTTAAACATTTGGGTATCATTGCCCTTTAATGGACAGCTGAGATGTTATTAACATTTCTACAGGACAAACAAGGTAATCATCACACTGTAGCTGACAGAATATTTTAAAGGGTCATGAAACCCAAACATTTTTTGGGGGGGTTATTTAGAGCAGACATCCTCAAACTAGGCCCTCCAGAGGTTTAGGAACTTCATTTTGCCATGGTGCTCAGCCAGAATATTAGCTGGCTGAGCATCATGGGAAATGTAGTTCCAAAACCTCTGGAGGGCCGAGTTTGAGGATGTCTGATTTAGAGCATACTTTATAATTTACCTCATTTATCCATTTTTTTCTTCATCTTCTTGGTATCTTTTGTTGGAAAGTATGTACACTCAAAAGCCTGCCCATGTCTGGAGCACTATATGGCAACAGTTCTGCAACAATGTCATCCATTTGTAAAAGCACTATTTCCTGTCATGTAGAGCTCCAGATACCTACCTAGGTATCACTTAAGCAAAGATTTAATAATAGAAGTAAATTGGAAACTTTGTTTTTAAATTGTATGTCCTGTCTGAATCACAAAATAATTTTTGGGGGTTTCATATCCCTTTAAGGGACAATAAAGTAATTTTCTCTTTGTTACATCAAAAAGAGAATATTTAAGGGAACAGGAAACCCACATTTTTTCTTTCATGATTTAGAAAAAGTATGCAATTTTAAACAACTTTCTAATTTGCTTCATTCTCTTGATATTCTTTGCTAAAAAAGCATATCTAGATAGGTTCAGTGGCTGCTGATTGGTGGTTGCACATAGATGCCTCGTGTGATTGGCTCACCCATGTGCATTGCTATTTCTTTAACAAAGGATATCTAAAAAATGAAGCAAATTATATAATAGAAGTAAATTGTAATGATGTTTATAGTTGTATTCTCTATCTGAATCATGGAAGATTTTTTTTTTATTTAGAGTCCCTTTAAAGTGTTTAACTGATTTTATTTAATTAATTAATTAAATAAATTAAAATAATTAAATAAAAAGCTTTCCTGTGCAGGAGGAGAAAAAAAAATACTTTTTCACTTTATATGTGTGGGACATGTCATTGTTTGTCAGTCCAAGAACAGTCTGTCTATAACAGGGATGGGCAATTATTGGCCCTCCAGACAAAGCATCATGGGAGATGTAATCCATAACATCTGGAGGGCCGATAATTGCCCACCCCTGGTCTATAAGGATGAGCGGTGCCCTAACATGCATTTCCTGTTAAATCAATATTAAATTTAAAATAACACTGTAGGGCAAAAACTGACATGCTCATTCGTTAGTCTATGTATTTACCCCCTGCCCAGCTGGGTCGTGCAACTGCTGTTGCTGACTGGCAGATTCCCCTTGGGACGAATAGTTCTTTGGGATACTTTAACTAAGTATTTAACCCATTTGTGAATTACAGCATTTACTGTTTTGTACTATAATGGCCCTTTAACTGGTTTAATTTTTGTATATAAAAATATTTTCTGCATTTTTTTAAAGTGGCATTGAAGTCAGTATGTTAGAGCAATTTATCTGCCTAGTGCATACAAACGCAGGTGGTGTTTGGTAGGTATGGCCCATGCAAAGTCCATGTAAAGTAATCAAACTAAGATAGGCAGCAAAAAAAGCTAAGGATATTTTTATATGAAGCCAAATTTGATCTTTCATGACTCAGACAGAACATGCAATTGTAAGCAACCTTCTAATTTTCATATATTATCAATTTTTCTTTGTTCTCTTAACCCCTTAACGACCAACGACGTATGGGGTACGTCCTGCAAAAAAATGCAGTTAATGACCAAGGACGTACCCCGTACGTCGTTGGTCTTTGAAAGCAGTGGAAGCGATCCTGATCACTTCCAACTGCTTTCATGTTATAGCAGTGATGCCTCGATATTGAGGCATCCTGCTATAACATTTTTTAGCCGTCCGATGCAGAGAGAGCCACCCTGTGGCCCTCTCTGCATCGGCCATCAATGGCTATGTTCGTTGGTGGGTGGGAGCTGATCCAGGGAGGCGGGTGGGTGGCCATCGGTGGGAAGGGGGGCGGGATCGAGTGGTGGCATGAAATATACCAAAATGGACCTAGATCAATACTTTGGGTTGTCTACTACATTATACTAAAGCTAAAATTAACCCTACAAGCTCCCTACAAGCTCCCTAATTAACCCCTTCAATGCTGGGCATAATACACGTGTGGTGCGCAGTGGCATTTAGCGGGCTTCTAAATACCAAAAAGCAATGCCAAAGCCATATATGTCTGCTATTTCTGAACAAAGGGGATCCCAGAGAAGCATTTACAACCATTTATGCCATAATTGCACAAGTTGTTTGTAAATAATTTCAGTGAGAAACCTAAAGTTTGTGAAACAATTTGTGAAAAAGTGAACAATTTTTTTTATTTGATCGCATTTGGTAGCGAGATGGTTGCATGAAATATACTAAAATTGGCCTAGATCAATACTTTGGGATGTCTTCTAAAAAAAAAATATATACATGTCAAGGGATATTCAGGTATTCCTGAAAGATATCAGTGTCCCAATGTAACTAGCGCTAATTTTGAAAAAAAGTGGTTTGGAAATAGCAAAGTGCTACTTGTATTTATTTCCCTATAACTTGCAAAAAAAAAGCAAAGAACATGTAAACATTGGGTATTTCTAAACTCAGGACAAAATTTAGAAACTATTTAGCATGGGTGTTTTTTGGTGGTTGTAGATGTGTAACAGATTTTGGGGTTCAAAGTTAGAAAAAGTGTGTTTTTTTCCATTTTTTCCTAATATTTTATAATTTTTTTATAGTAAATTATAAGATATGATGAAAATAATGGTATCTTTAGAAAGTCCATTTAATGGCGAGAAAAACGGTATATAATATGTGTGGGTACAGTAAATGAGTAAGAGGAAAATTACAGCTAAACACAAACACTGCAGAAATGTAAAAATAGCCTTGGTCCCAAACGGACAGAAAATGGAAAAGTGCTGTGGTCCTTAAGGGGTTAAAGGGCCACTAAACCCCAAATCTTTCGTTCATGATTCAGATAGAGAATATAAATTTAAACAACATTACAATTTACTTCTTTTATTTATTTTGCTTCATTTTTTAGATATCCTTAGTTGAAGAAAAAGCAATGCACATGGTGAGCCAATCACACGAGGCTTCTATGTGCAGCAACCAATCAGCAGCTACTGAGCATATCTAGATTAGAAAATAGAAAGATGTTTAAAACTGCATTCTCTTTCTAAATCATGAAAGAAAAAATGTGGGTTTCATGTCCCTTTAAGAGCCGGACAATTTCTGGAGCACTATTTGGTAGCAGTTTTGCTAGAATGTTATATATTTACAAGAGCACTAGATGGCAGCATTATTTACTGTTATGTAGTGCGCCAGATGCCAACCTAGGTATCTCTTCAACACAGAATATCATGGGGACAAAGAAAATTTGATACTAGAAGTAAATTGGAAACTTTTTTAATAGTATGCTCTGTCTGAATCACAAAAGAATATTTTTGGGTTTCATAGCCTTTTTAAGTCCAGACACTGCAAGATCTCATAAATATTGCGTGCAAATGATTTTTCTAATTTAAAATGATGGTAAATCCAAGCGTATTACAAACGCTAGGATTTACCATCAATAAAAAAAAACTTGACTTTCTCTCATCATTTTGTTAAAAACAGTGTTAAACGTACTCACCCTAGCTGTTAAGAAAACATATCGCTAACTGAGTGCCTCCAACCGCACACAGCACAGCGCTCTTCTCCAATGAGGTGACGTTTAGATCTCTAGCCGTGCTAGTATGTCAGCTGACACGAAGGGCTATTGGACTAGAGGTGGAAATGTCACCTCATTGAAGAAAGTGCTGTGCCGTGGGCGGCCGGAGGCGCTCTGTTAGCTATATGCTAACCCAACAGCTCGGGTGAGTGTAATGCAGTATTTAACAAAACGATGAGAGAAAGTCATGTTTATATTTGGTGATGGCAACTCCTAGCGTTTGTAATTCACTTCTCTTCACCATTACCATTCACCTTTAAAGCGAAAGTCAATCCTAGCGTTTAACAAACCCTAGAATTGACTATTGAAACAAATAAAGGGGACTTTCATTCATGAAGTATAAGATACTTAGGTATAGTATAAGATACTTCATGCAGAAAGCTCCTATATTTGTTTCAATCGATCACCGTTCTTAGCTGCTACAGCAGCCCACGGCTAAACATTTTTTTGCTAAGTGGTGACGTTTTCACCTCTTAGCCAATAGCCGTGCGGTAAATCCGGCATCCATGGGCACCAAGCCGTATTTACCGCACGGCTATTGGCTAAGAGGTGAAAACGTCACCTCTTAGCAAAATATTTTTTAGCCGTGGGCTGCTGTAGCAGCTAAGAACGGTGATCGATTGAATCAAATAAAGGAGCTTTCTGCATGAAGTATCTTATACTTCATGAATGAAAGTCACCATTATTTGTTTCAATAGTCAATCCAACTTTCACTTTACATATTGAGTAGATACATTTGACAGCAAAATGCTAGGATTGACTTTCACTTTAAAGGGACAGTAAAGTCACAAAAAATCTTTCATGATTTAAATAGGACATGTAATTTTAAACAACTTTCCAATTTACTTTTATTACCAATTTTGCTTTGTTCTCTTGGTATTCTTAGTTGAAAGCTAAATCTAGGAGGTTCATTTGCTAATTTCTTAGACCTTGAAGACTGCCTCTAATCGGAAAGCATTTTGACAGTTTTTCACCACTAGAGGGCATTAGTTCATGTGTTTCATATAGATAACATTGAGCTCCGGCACATGAAGCTCCTAAGAGCAAGCACTGATTGGCTAAAAATGCAAGTCTGTCAAAAGAAACTGAAATAAGGGGGCAGTTTGCAGAGGCTTAGATACAAGATAATCACAGAGGTAAAAATTATATTATTATAACTGTGTTGGTTATGCAAAATTGGGGAATGGGTAATAAAGGGATTATCTATCTTTTTAAACAACAAAAAATCTGGTGTTTACTGTACCTTTAAGAATTGAGTAGATACATTTGACAGCCCAACATAATAATGCAACAATGTTAATGCAATCATTTTTAACAAGCTGCTAAACACACATAGTAATCTTGTAACAGAAATAGTAGACAGAAAAAAACATTGCTCTGTAGTGACACCCATAGGTGAAAACAAGTAATGCAGTTCAGCAATACAAGGGAATTCTAGTGTCACTAAATTAATTCTTATTCATTAATATGGAATCTATTCATAGCAGAGCGAGTATGTTCCAACTATGTACAAAATAAAACTCTGGTAAAATAACTAAATGGGAGAAAAATGTCAACATTGGCTATTCTGTGAGTCAGTTGTAAACTTTAACAACTGATCTGCATATTCAGTAAGTTGGTTATTAACCTTTTAACGCCGTTATGCCGTTCTATTCCGTCATATTTACACTGGGCTTTAAAGCCGTTATGACGGAATAGAACGTCATAACAAATGGCTGTCCTGAAGCCTTCTGTGCTTCAAGGACTTGATCGCGGTCTGGAGGGCGTTCCTAGGGTTGTAGGGACGCCCCCCAGATGCGATCCAATAATTGAAATCTCGCGATCGTATGCACGATCGCGTAGTTTCAATTTGTCTACATCGGAACAGGTGTTCCGATGTAGACACTTTAACCCTGTCATGAAAGGGTTAAATAGCTGTTACATACAGTAGAACAGCATCATCACAAGGCATAAAACAAAGACAATACAAACGCGCTTATTTTCTTTCTGTCAAATTTTAGTTAGTTTCATATTCCCTCTCCCTGCATCATGGTACAGTAATCAGCCAATCGCTAAATGCATATTCTGTGAATTCTTGCCCATGCTCAGCGGAACCTGGTGCCCCAGAAAGTGGGCATCTAAAAAGACTTTGCACTTAGATAATGGAAGTGAATTAGAAAGTTGATTAAAGGGACAGTAAAGTCCAAATTAAAAAATGAATTGGACAGAGCACAACATTTGAAACAACTTTCAAATGTATTTTTATAATCAATTTTGCTTAGTTCTCTTGTCATCCTTGGTATAAAAGAGTTATTCTAGGTGAGCTCAGGAGCGTGCATGTGTCTTCAGCCATCTGGCAGCAGTGTTCTTAACAATGTTTTACATGCAAACACTGCTGTACACATAATCTATCAGTGCTCAGGACAGCCAATGTTACATCCAAAATAAATCATTTAAATTAAAAGCATCATCTAACCCAGTGTTTCTAATAATCAGCCAATGAGTGAGAGCAGGTTAGTAACTATGGTTACTGATCAGATGATTATTTCACCTGTGCTCTAGTTAAGATATAATGAATATCTGGCCTGAGTAAGGGACCGGAGTTGAGAAACACTGATAAAACCTTTACAGGTCTAACTTTTATCTCAACTGTATTGCTCGCTCTAACGATTTAAAATATATAATTTTTGCGCAAGAATGTAGAGATGTGCATTTGTTTTGTCACAAATACACATTGATCATTTAAAAAAACTAAAAACTGATTTTCTTTTTCAACAAAACAAAAACCTGAATGAATGCGCCAAAGAGAACTAAAGAAAACAAAAAACATGCTAACGAAAACCGTCAGTATTCTTTAGTTTCCTTTACTTTTTTAAGGGGTTAATAATACCTTAACGTGCTCTGGAGAGCTCGCTAGCTCGCTCTTCTTCCTGCCAGAGCCCCAGCAGCGATAACAGAGGCTTAAGCGCACTCGGCTCCCAAGACCTGCACTAAAGTTATAGGCTCTAACATATCATCATCTTTTTTTGCCTAGTTATGCCTTTTGTGCTGTTTTATGTCCCTTTAAAGAGACTTTACTTTGCTCGATAATGACGACTAAATTTTACAATAAAGAAAATCTTCATATCAGTAAACAAACTTCTATTTAAAGTGTACACCAATCTTCATTCAATTGCATGTAATAGACAGTACTATAAAGAAGAATAAGCACAGATACTGATCTAAAAATAAAGTATAAAACCTTTAAAGAACTTACTTAGAAGCTCTCAGTTTAGCACTGTTGATGAGGTTAGGCTGGGACACCCAGTGAAAGGGGCTGGGAAAACAATAAGAGCAGACCCCCCCCCCCCCTTTCCCTGCATATGAAAAGACAGATTACACAAACAAGAGCAGCAGGAATCTGTAGACCTGGGTCTACATCTGGCACTGTGGGGCTTGGTTAGGAGACTGAAAATCAGCACAATGTTATTAAAAAATAAGCAAAACTATACATTGTTACAAAAACACTCCCAGATGGGCTATATAAAAGGATCATCTACAAAACATTTATGCAAAGAAAAATTTAGTGTACACTGTCCCTTTAACAATGATGATGGAAATTAAATTACACATACTCTGTTCTACACTGGGGTTCTATTTATTTGATGTATTGTTTATTTTACTTTTGTTCGAAGAGCTGGTGATCAAATATTATAATACAAACATTATTCTATCTATAAACATCTGTTTAACAATATGATAGAAATTTAATTACACATATGCTGTTATACACTGAGGTTAGATCTTTCTAAAATGTGCAGTGAGCAGAAATAATGTCATAAACAACTTGTTAAAAAATCCAGACAGCAGTCAATTTTAACAGTCTTTGTCACAAAAATATACACAATGTGATTTTGTGCACCAGGAGGGGGTGAGACTTTCCCTCTGTTCCCACAGACTTGAGCAAACACAGCTACCCTTTAACAAAAAGCATGGTCCTGTCTGACCAAGTCTGAGCTAATATTTATTTTATCCAGAAGAACCTATGAGCTGTTTCTTTCTATGGAATTATTTCTCTATGAAACTTGTTTTAGCTCAAGAGATGTTAATTAAAAGACATAAAAGAAATACAACATATAGTAAAAAAAAAAAATGAAAAGAAGTAACATTTATACAAAAGACACATTGTTGACAACAATGCCATATTTATAATCAAAATTAAAGTGGAGGTAAAGTTTTGTCTTTCTGCAATGATTATTTAATGTATCACCTTGTAAAATAAACAGTCGCTAACTTATTTTTTTACATTACATATTCCGTTACTAAATGTATTTGATTCTCCCCTACCGTTCCGTTACAAGCTCCGCCCACGATCCATTTCCTGTCTGTTTAGCTTATGACGTATAGAGCGTTCCCACCCGCTCTATACGTGCCTACAATGCTTGTGCCCGGACAAGATAACCACTGCGCATGCGCAAAACATCGACGGCGGTACACAATGCGCATGCGTTAATGCTTGTTATAAACAAGCCTGCTACATATTGCTGCTGCAAAAAATTTTGGTCAGTAAGCATGCGCTAAACAGGGCCGCGCTTGGTTTTCCAGGGAGAGGAAGGAATCTGACGCATGCGCAGAGCTTTGAAGATAGCGATGACGTCAAATGACAGCCACCTAACGGCCAGAAAGTCAATTGGCTGTTCTGAAAAGGTGACCAGCAGGATAAAAAAATATATATATAATGGGTTGAAACGTACGCTTGTTAGATTGCGACTAAAAATGGATAAAACTACTAATAAAGGTAAAAATGAAAATTTTCATGAATGAAAGTGCCATTGATTTGTGATGTATTGCTGATAAGTGCATAGTAATACAGCAAACTTTACCTTCACTTTAAAGGGCAGTCTACTCCACAATTGTTATTGTTTAAAAATATAGATAATCCCATTATTACCCATTCCCCAGTTTTGCATAACTAACACGGTTTTATTAATATACTTTTTACCTCTGTGATTACCTTGTATCTAAGCCTCTGCAGACAGCAACCTTATCGCAGATCTTTTGACAGACTTACATTTTAGCCAATCAGTGCCCTCTCATAAGAAACTCCAGGGTTCGTGAGCACAATGTTATCTGTACGACACACATGAACTAATTGTCTCTGAACTAATGCCCTCTAGCTGTCAAATGCATTGAGATAAGAGGCGCCCGTCAAGGGCTTCGAAATTTGCATAAGAGCCTAGGTTTAGCTTTCAACTAGGGTTGCCACCTCGGCAATGTTTTCCTGGACACTTATGAGTTACACGTGCTGCAGGGTGTGCAACGGGGAACATGAATAAAGCTGTCCGGGATCACTATTTTTGTGCTGTCCAGCAGCACAATGTATGTTTCCCTCTGAACACCCTGCAGCATGTGTAACGCATAAGTGTCTAGGAAAACATGGCCGAGGTGGCAACCCTACTTTCAACTAAGAATACCATGAGAACAAAGCAAATTTGCTTTGTTCTCTTGATATTGTTTTTCAGTGGTCAGATTTCACCCCACCACTTTCCTTACTTGTAGGAGCTAATATGGACAGTGATTACCGCTGTCATTGTGTTAACAAAATCTCTGTTATTAGATAGGATAAAAAAGTACAAATTAGGAACAGAAATGTGGCAAGGTTAGGCTTGTAAAGCCTGCCATTTGCTCTTTCAGGTTTCAGGACTGGCCAAACCACAATTAATGAATGTACCATTTAATACTGTAGGACTACATAATCAAAAATTAATAATTAATAATAATAAGTGCATAATAAAAAGACACTACAATAGCACGTACTATGAATCACAAATATGCAGTAGAATTTGTTTCTGGTGAATTTCAAAATGTATGTCAATTTGTCCGTCCCCAGTATCATGTGACAGCCATCAGGCAATAACAGACTCGTACGTAAGCACTATGAACTTTTGCACATGATCAGTAGTAGCTGGTGCCTCAGAAAGAGTGTACTGTATATAAAAACACTGTGCATAATTTGATAATGTAAGAAAATTGGGAAACATAAATTATGCTTACCTGATAATTTAATTTCCATCTGTATGAGGAGAGTGCATGGCTTCATTCCTTACTTGTAGCAAATACAGAACCTGGCCACCAGGAGACACCCCAGTCAAAGGCTTAAATACCTCCCACACTCCCCTCATCCCCCAGTCATTCTGCTGAGGGAACAAGGAACAGTAAGAGAAATATCAGGATATAAAAGGTGCCAGAAGAACAACAAAAATTTAGGTCCGCCCAACAGAGAAAATGTGCGGGGGCCGTGGACTCTCCTCATACAGATGGAAATTAAATGATCAGGTAAGCATAATTTATGTTTTCCATCTTAATATGAGGAGAGTCCACAGCTTCATTCCTTACTTGTGGGAACAAATACCCAAGCTTTAGAGGACATTGAATGAAAAACGGGAGGATAAAAAGAGAGGCGGACCCTATTCTGAAGGCACCACAGCCTGCAAAACCTTTCTCCCAAAAGCTGCTTCAGCCGAAGCAAACACGTCAAATTTGTAAAACTTTGAAAAAAGTATGTAAGGAGGACCAGGTAGCCGCCCTACAAATTTGCTCCAAGGCCCAAGAAGAAGCCACAGCTCTAGTTGAATGAGTCGTAATCCTCTGAGGAGGCTTATGTTCCGTTCTCTCATATGCTAAGCGGATAATGCTCCTCAACCAAAAAAATAGGGAAGTGGAAGAAGCCTTCTGCCCTTTGCGTTTCCCAGAATAGACAACAAACAATGAAGAAAACTGTCTAAAATCTTTCGTAGCCTGAAGATAGAATTTCAAAGCCCGAACCACATCCAAATTATGAAGTAATCGCTCCTTCGAAGAAGAAGGATTAGGACACAAAGAAGGAACCACAATCTCCTGATTGATGTTGCGATCAGACACAACCTTAGGAAGAAAACCCAACCCACTGCGAAGAACAGCCTTATCAGCATGATGAAATACTAGGTATGGAGGCTCACGTTGCAAGGCCGCCATCTCAGAAACTCTGCGTGCCGGAGCAATAGCCAATAGAAAAAGAACCTGCATGCACCTGCTCTCAAACGGAGAAACCTTAAAGGTACATTAAACCCCAAAAAAATCTTTCATGATTCAGATGGAGAATACAAAAGTTTCCAATTTACTTCTATTATCAAATTTATTTCATTCTCATGTTATTCTTTGTTGAAGAGACTCAGATATCTAGGTAGGTAGCGTGCACATGCCTGAAACACTACATGACAGGAAGAAATGCTGCCATCTAGTGCTCTTGCTAATATATAACATTGTTGCAAAACTGCTGCCATATACTGATGCAGACATGTGCACTTTCTTGAGCTTACATTTCTGCTTTTCAACAAAGGCTAACAAGAAAATGAAGCAAATATGATAATGGAAGTAAATTAAAAAGTTTTTTAAAATGTTATGTTCTATCTAAATCATGAAAGAAAAAATTTGGGTTTTACTTTCTTCACACCAGAATAAGTAGGTCCCTTATGATAGATGCGACGGGTGACCGGCTTTCTAGCTTGAATGAGAGTATCAATCACCCGCTCATAAAAAACCTCTCTTGGCTAGGACTAAGCGTTCAATCTCCACTCAGTCAGCCTCAGAGAATCTAGATTCTGATGAAAAAAAGGACCCTGTACAAGCAGATCCTTGCAACAAGGTAACCTCCATGGAGGAGATGATGACATCCCCACCAGGTCCACAAACCACATCCTTCGCGGCCATGATGGAGCAATTAGAATAGTCAAGGCTTGCTCCTGCTTGATGTGGGCCACTACTTGAGGTAGAAGTGGCAACAGAGGAAAAATGTAAACTAGGTTGAACCCCCAAGGCACTGCTAAGGCATCTATCAGTTCTGCCTGGGGATCCCTGGACCGCGACCCGTATCTGGGAAGCTTGGTATTGAGTCTGGATGCCATAAGATCTATTTCCGGCGTCCCCCATCTGTTGCAAATCTCCGCAAGCACCTCGGAAAGGAGAGACCATTCCCCCGGATGAAACGATTGCTGAGAAAATCCACTTCCAAGTTGTCCACACCCGTAATGTGGATCGCTGACAGCGAGCAGTAGTGGGACTCAATCCAGAATCCAAGATACTTCCCTCGTGGCTAGGGAGCTTCTCGTTCCTCACTGATGTTTGATGTAAGTCACCGAGGTAATGTTGTCCAATTGGAATCTGATAAACTGGGACGGGCCCAGAAGAGACCAAGCCTTCATAGCGTTGAAGATCGTCGAAGTTCCAGAATGTTGATCGGGAGAAGAGACTCCTCTCGAGTCCACAGGCCCTGTGCCTTCCTGGCACCCCACACAGCTCTCAATCCTGATAGACTTGCGTCCATAGTCACAATCTCCCAGGATGGTCTAAATATGGATGTCCCCTGGGACAAGCGATCTGGACCGACCCACCAAGAGAGCGATTCTCTTGATCGGTTGTCTAGAGAAATCTGTTGGGATAGATCCGAGTGATTGCTGTTCCATTGCCTCAGCATGCACAACTGTAGAGGTCTGAGATGCCTGCAAAATGGGATGATATCTATTGGGGGGCAAGACAATTGGAAGTAATTTTGCAATGTCTCTCGTCTGTAAGAAATATCTTCATGGATACAGAATCTATTATCGTGCCCAGGAATTCCACTCTGGTACTGGGAACTAGAAAACGCTTTCCTAAGTTTATCTTCTATCCATGAGATTGAAGAAGAGCTCTAGAATGTTCTGCTGCCAGCTGGTAGGACGGAGCTTGGACCAGAATGTCGTCCAAATAAGGCGCTACTGCAATACCTCAGGATCTCGCCACCGCAAGCAGAGCATCTTGAAGACAGGTTTGATAAGAGGAATCTGCCCCTGGGTGAATGAGATTTGAAACCTATCCTGTAACCCTGAGCAATGACGTCCAAAACCCAAGGGTCTTCCGACACTTCTCTGCCATCCTTGACGAAAGGAAAAGAATGACTGGGGGATGAGGGGAGTAGGGGAGGTATTTAAGCCTTTGGCTGGGGTGTCTTTGCCTCCTCCTGGTGGCCAGGTACTGTATTCCCACAAGTAAGAAATGAAGTTGTGGACTCTCCTCATATTAAGATGGAAAGTCTATTAAAACTGCTGCTCTATCTGAATTATGAAGTTTGATTTTTACTTTAGTGTCCCTTTAAAGGAAAAGGAAATATAAATAATGAAAATATATTGCAAAGCTGTTTTATACTTAAGCATTTTATATTATAATCTCAGTCTTTAGTGTTCATTTTAAAAAATACATATTACTTCACCATATTTAATTTGTGTATAATAATAATTAAATTACATTTGTTAAAGGGATAGTAAACCCAATTTATTTCTTTCATGATTCAGATAGAACATGCAATTTTAAGCAACTTTCTAATTTAGTCCTATTATCAATTTTTCTTTGTTCTCTTGGTATCTTTATTTGAAAAAGTAGGAATGTAATCTAAGGAGCCGGCCCATTTTTGGTTGAGAACCCTAGCTAGCGCTTCCTAATAAGTGGCTAAATTTAGCCACCAATAAGCAAGTGCAACCCAGGTTCTAAACCAAAATTGGGCCGGCTCTTAAGCATCCATTCCTACTTTTTCAAATAAAGATATCAAGAGAATGAGGAAAAATTGATAATAGGAGTAAAATAGAAATTTGTTTAAAATTGCATGCTCTCTCTGAATCATGAAAGTTAAATTTTGACTTTAGTGTCCATTTAAATATATGAAGGAGACAAATAAAAAATAAGTTTGGGAAACGTATTAGATAAAATTCTTTAAAAAGCCTGGAGAGATGAGAAGATGCAAAATTCTGAGCTAGAAACAAATTTCAGTCCCACTTGTTTGCTCTGTTCATTTGTAAATAGCCACTTAGGCACTTTCATTGTGGGAAAAGGATTGTAATTTGAGAATTTATAAGCTTTAAGAGCAAATTATATGGTGCTAATGTGCTAATTATTTATTGCACAGACTCCTAGCGTCAACAAGATCTGAAAACTAAAATAAACTGCAAGACAAACACTAAGAGCACCAGTCAATTAGACTTGATGTGTGAATTTGTCTACCACGTTCAATGTGCTTAAAGGGACAGTGTACTTTATGATTGTATTCCCCTTAAAGGGATAGTAACAGTGCTCCTGTAAAAAAATATGTTAAATCAAAGTAAACCTAAAAATAAGCAGGTTGTATTAAAAACAGCAAACAACTTACTTGTTATTTTGCACAATGAGCACTTAGAAATTCTCAGTGTAGCCCCTAGTCTGACATCTTTAAAACTTAGGTTACATTCTGATTGATCTAGGCATGAGCAAGTCTGACTCCATGCTATCTAGTCTATTCACTTAAAGGGACACTCAAGTCAAAATTAAACTTTCATGATTCAGGTAGAGCAGCAATTTTAGAACAACTTTCCAATTTACATCCATTAACAAAATGTGCAGTCTTTTTTTATATTTACACTTTTTTAGTCACCAGCTCCTACTGAGCATGTGCAAGAACTCAAAGAATATAGGTATATGCATTTGTGATTGGCTGATGGCTGTCACATGATGCAGGGGTAGTGGAAACAGACATAACTTTGAAATTTGTCCGGAAAAAAAATCTAATACTCATTTGAAGTTCAGACTATGGGGACGATTTATCAAGGGCCGAATGGCTCCTGATGTCCCTGTTTCCGCGCGAGCCTTTAGGCTTGCCAGAAACAGCAGTTATGAAGCAGCGGTGGTAAGACCGCTGCTCCTTCACTTGTCCGCCGGCTCTAAGGCTACGGACATCAATCCGCCCGATCTCATATGATCGGGCTGATTGACACCCCCTGCTAGCGGCCGATTGGCCGCAAATCGGCAGGGGGCGGCATTGCACAAGCAGTTCACAAGAACTGCTTGTGCAATGATAAATGCCGATAGCGCATGCTGTCGGCATTCATCAATGTCTGTCGGATGATAAATCTGCCCCTAAGTGCTTTTGCATTGTCTTTTTAATCATGCAATTTTGATTATCCAAATCTACTGTATTGACTGTTCCTTTAATAGTAACCAGTCGTATTTGTGCGAGTGTAATAAGGGAGGACACTTGAGCTATCTGCAAATCAAATGTCAGTTATTTCACTGAGCACTATGTACAGAACATTAGATAAAGTAGACTTTATATACTAGACATATGTTTCTATGCTTTGTAAATCAGTGACACTTCTAGCTGTATGTTGCTGCGTAACTGATCACTTACTAGGCAAACAGAACTCACTAGTCGTATAGTAAGATAAAGGTTTTAATCTTATAGATATAGCAGATAGACTGCACTATACTGAGGTCTGTACTGCAGTGTTTCACTACATTAAAGGGACATAAAAAAGCTCTAATGTGTTACAGCATTTTATTACTGCACTATTGCTCGACTATAAGCGTTTATCACCTACAAGTAGGTTAAAGACATAGTTAAAGTCAGCCCCAGATCAGCAATGCACTACTTAGACCTAGCTTACAACATGTTTATGGCCACTGACATATGTGTGTAGCCAATGAGTTATGTGTGAAGCCATCAATCACCAGCTAACTCCCAGAAGTGCATTGCTGCTTTGGGGTTAAAGGGACACTCAATCAAAATTAAACTTTCATTATTCAGATAGACCATGCCACAAACATCAAAGGTACAGAGGAGAACCGATACAACTTGGTGCTTCACAAAAACTTATCATTATTCCATTTAAAACAGCAACTCCAACGTAAACATGCAGCGAACACACTCCAGCAATGTGCATAGATACAGGATGGTGGCCACTAATGCTGCTGACGCGTTTCGGCTACCTGTGCCGTAGTCATAGCATGACCAGTGACCCTCATACCCAGCTTAAAAAGGTGTTGCTTGTATCTCATTGGTTAAGAACACAAGCACACCTCCTGTATGAGAGGCTTTAATTATGCCTCTTTTTGCGTGCACAATAATAATAGCAAAATCACCTAAGGATATATGTGAGTCTCTGACCTGTCATGATTTCAATAATATATTACATAAAGATTATGCATCTATATGTATGTATCCGTATACATTGATAGAGAGTTATACAACATATTGAATATTATAAGTTGAAACATTTATAAAGCGTATCAATTAGATACATTCCATACGTGGCAGATAAAGTGTCTAGTAACTGAAAGCACCAAAAACCAGATAAGTGCATGGGTAAAACGGGTTTATAATAAAACACTATATTATCATATTTTCTCATATTTTCAAAAGATGTTATCAGTAAGTGTTATATTACTGTGTATATATATATATATACAGACTAAAAGAGGTATGTGACAGGGTAGAACTGGGACACTACCCTCAATACCAGATTTTAGTGCCAGAAATTAATGAGATCAAACTCGCTGTTTAATCCATATGGCTTTCTGGTTTTTAGCTTGAGGATCCAAAATACTTCCTCCCTTGCTAATAGTGAGTCTCTATCCCCTCCTCTTTGTGGGGGGAGGATATGTTTTACTATGGTCCAGTGTAGTGAATCAGAATTTTTATTGTGGACAAACGAGAAATGATTTATTAAAGGTGTTGTGAGGATGCCTAGTTTGATATTGTTGACATGTTCGCGTATTCTCGACCTTACTTCACGTGAGGTCATACCCACGTATTGTAAATTGCAGTGATTGCATGTGAGGAGATATATCACATAGCTCGCCCTACAGTTAAAGCATCTGTCATGTTCAAAGGTTTCACCAGTAACAGTACTGGTGAAACCATTGCCTGGGGATAGCTGACTACATGCTATGCAGTCTGCACAATGGCATCTAAAGACACCTTTTGTGCTTAACCAGGAACTAGGGGTTTCTCTTTTCTTAGTAGTGATTGTAGTTGGTGCTACCAGATTGCCTATCGTCTTGCCTCGTTTAAAAGCAAAACGACAGCCCTTTTTGGCTACATTTGTTAGCCCCTCGTCTGCTTGTAGTAGGGGAAAGTGTTTGGATACTATATTACAAATTACATCATATTGGTCACTGTAAGTGGTCATAAAGGTGACCCTATCTTTTGTACCTTTGTTCCAATCATGATCCAATTTTTGCTGTTTTTTTGGCTCTAATAGGCTATCTCTTTCTTTAGTACTGACCTCTTTTTTGATGCCTAGTAGCATCTTCTTGGGTTAGTTTCTAGATATGCGCCTATTTGTTAGCTCTGTAGCTTGTACTTCAAAGGTTGTTTTGTTAGAGCAATTTCTAAGAGTTCTTAAAGGGACAGTTTACTCAAAAAAATTCTCCCCTTTAATTTGTTCCCAATGATCCACTTTACCTGCTGGAGTGTATTAAATTGTTTACAAGTAGCTCCTTTACCCTTATATTGGCATTTGAAATTGTTGATTTAGCATGTGGTATCCCCACCTATTCAGAAAGTTTGTGGCCGCGCGTACCAGCTATAGATAAGCTTTGTAAACACAGCCAGCAGAAGAAATTACACTCCCAGTGGGCTATAGCAGAGATAAAGTAATAAAATGTTGATTTTCCATTGTTCTCTCCAAGTACTGGTGATTGATTTATGGACAGATATAAGATAAAGAAGCAGGTATATGTGCACAATGTGATACAGTAATGAGATCTGATTATACCTACAAGCTCAACCCATTTTATTAGGTTGTGGCTTCAAAACACAAAATCAGAGCTTTAATACACACAAATAAGCCTTAAAAAGCTAATTTTCATACATTTTTTACTCTGCAGTCGGTAAAAAAAGCAATTGTAAACACATTAAGGGAAAAACTATTTTACAGTGTACTGTTCCTTTAAGTATTGCCCTTTGACAATTGCTTTAAAGACCCTATTCGGGTGGTTGCTCTTCGCATGTAATATTGTATTTCTGGCTGTTGGTTTGCGATATATGCTGGTTGTAATATACCCCCTATCTTCAGTAAAGGTTCCTGATAGAGTTACATCAAGATAATTAATAGTATTCAAATCAGTCTCAAAGGTAAAGCCCAATCCTATATCATTGTCATTTAGTTCATCAATGAACTTTGTAATTAAGCTTGGGTCTCCCTGCCAAATCAAAATGAGATCATCTATAAATCTCTTAAAAAACTGAATATGCTGTTTGAACTGATTTCTATCTCCATAGATGTGGGACTGCTCCCACCACCCCATAAAGAGGTTGGCATAGGAGGGGGCAAACTTAGCCCCCATAGCAGTCCCACATCTCTGGAGGTAGAAATTGTCCTGAAAACAAAAATAGTTGTGGGTTAATAAGTAATGTGTAACACGTATGATAAAATCGCACAGTTCATCTTCAAATTGTCCTGATCTAGTCAGACACCATCTGATGGCTTTGAGGCCCTCTTTATGGGGTATAGATGAATAGAGTGCTTTTACATCTATGGTTACCCACATATTGGATTTTTGCCAGTTTTCATTCCTTAACAACCCTAACAGGTGTTTTGTGTCAGTCAGATGACTCGGTAGATCTTCAACAAATGGCTGGAGTATTGCATCCAGCCATTGTGAGAGTCTCTCGGTTAGGGAGCCAATACCATTGATGATTGGCCTACCCTGTATTTCTGTCCCTGGTTTGTGCACCTTAGGAAGGTGATTGAAGGTGGGTCTTATAGGGAAATCTACTTGTAGATATTTGTAGGTACTGTCATCCAACATTCCTATTTCCCTGCCTTCATCTAATAAATCTAATAATTCAAGTTGGTAATCGTTAGTGGGGTCTTTCCTGAGTGGTATATATTGGTCAGTGTTAGTTGTCTCATCGCTTCATGAATGAATTGACTTTTGTTTTGTACCACTATTGAGCCCCCCTTGTCCGCTGCTCTGATCACTATCTGTTCATTTTTTTGTAATTTAATTAGAGCCTCTTTTTCTTTTCTGGTTAAGTTTGATTTTTCCCAGATCTGATTTAATATTGGACGACAGAGCAGTAAGATCATTTTCTATTCTCTTTTGAAAGGTTTCTAAAATTTGACCCCTACTTTGTATGGGGTAAAAGGTAGAGTTGCTTTTAAATTTAGGAAAATTGACGTTATCTGTAGGACCTACTGCTCCTGCCAAGTATAGATCTTCCAAAGCTACCCTGTCACAATCCTCAGTAAATGTAAGGTTGGGTGTAGGGTTGTTAACAGAATCCTCACATGTCATATCTTGTTTTTCAGTTTGATTAAAAAACTTTTTTAGAGTGAGGGATCTAATCAGCTTGTTAACATCTAATAGAGTTGAGAAGAGGTTAAAGTTTGAATTAGGGACAAAACTCAGTCCCTTGTTTAAGACTCTAGTCTCAGTTTCAGTCAACACATAATCAGATAAATTAACTATGTTGTTTTCTATTGATATTTTGTGTGATACCCTCTCCTCTGACTTCTCTGAGGATATCTGTTGGATCTGCCCTGATTCATTTGTGTTTGTTCTAGTGTTGGTATGTGGGGATTCTGAACGATCAATGCCTTCTGGCCCTCCCCTTCTAAACCAACTGGGCCCAGGCAAAAAACCTTGTCCACTTCAATGTTAGACCTTATTTCACCTCCTTCATTTCTAGTTGAAGGTACGTACTTACTGTTACTCACTGTTCCCTCTGTGTTATGTGTGCTTGTTAGGGGTGGTGGTAGTGTAGGAGGGGCTGGGGTTTGAATCAAGATGGATTTAATCTTAGGTTTTACCACATTATCTACAGGATGTTCATAATTCACACCTGTTGTAATAGTTTGATTGTTTGTCGTTGTATGTTGTAGTTCATCCCCTGAGCTAGAGAGATCATCTGTGGACTCTGCTTCACTGTCACTGAATCTAACTCTTCTGTTGTCTGATTGGTAGTAATTTCTACCTCTTCTCCCTCTACCTCTGCCTCTTCTACCCCTATTACCCCTGTTCTGAAATGCAAAATTCC